>NC_056747.1:84976723-85019223 GCF_019279795.1 Protopterus annectens | reverse complement strand
CAAGTAATTTGGCGCCCTTTTTTCCTTTGGGTGTTATAGCCGTTGTTATAACCTTTTATTAAGGTAGCTTTCTTGGTGTGATTATTGATTTGATTTTATTAGTAGTCTTAGGGGGGTTTGTCTAATTTGGTTGTAGTTGTCCCAGACTTATTATTTGGGTTTTCGAACTCCGCACGTGTTTGGATTCTAGTGCTCAGATTTTCCTTCGACAGTGTTTGGGTTTAAACTATGGTGGACAAACCCTTGGGTTTCAAAGGATGCTCCTCGTGTAGTTGGAAAATGCCTGTTTCCATTTCACACGAGGAGTGTCTCTACTGTCTCGGCGGCGACCATCTGGAGGTTGAGTGCAGTATTTTTGCTACCTTCACCCCCAGAGCCCTGGTTGACCGCCGAAACAAATTGTTGATTAAAGGCGTGGTCATTGGGGGGCCCCTTGGTCAATGCTACCCTGACCAAAGTTGGCCTTTCAGGGACGAAGAAGGTTCCTCCAGGTGAGGAGGTCCCTTCCAAGCGACTCCTTGTGTCAGATCCAAAGTCCTCAGCTCTAACTCCAGGCAGGGCAGTGTCTGATAGAGAGCTTTGGGTCCCAGACTCTCTAGAGAGTCCACCCGTGGATCAGACTCCATGTCTTCGGATCCGACGCTATCAGTTCCTACCCCCCAGATCCAAGGCTCCAGATTAGAGACCCACTGATCCGAGGATGGGTCCGTTGACTATGGATCAGACTGTCTCGGATATGAGAGATTCGAGAACAGTTGCCTTGGATCCACCGGATCTCTCAGTTTCAAGCAGGTATGATCCAAGACCTTTGTTGGAGCCTATTTATAGTGGAGGAGTTTCCCTCGGATCCCTTGAGAGAGACAGATGTTTTCACCCCCTCGCAGGTCTCATTCGAGGAGCACCAGAGTAGATCCTCTGAGTCAAGACACTGTCCCCCAGCCAAGTCCTCCATCTCATCCAGGAGTTTTTTCCCAACTCAGAGTTGGGGCTGCTGGCTTCCCCAGCCCACAAGTCAAGGAACCACTCTCCCACTCCCCACTTAACTGCTTCTCATCTAACTTTTGGTTTGGATTCCCAGGGACTGGTGTGCGGTGCAGAGGAGTTGGGAGTTTCAGGCCCCACTTTGGTACTAACCCCATCGGGATCGGCGGTTGGCTGTGTTCCTACACCCCCAGGACAGATCATCCCTCTGGGCTGGGCTATTGATGCAGAGTCCATGGGTTTAAATTCAGGTCCAGGTTTATCGGACCGATCTCTGCTCCTAGGCGCTTTGGCTTTCTACAGCTCTGGTTCGGTGCTGTCCGTTGGAGTGGGGGGGTCCGGGTGATATACTCCTTCTTTGGCTGTGGTGTTATCTGCAGTAGAGGGGGACTGCACCTCCTCCAGTCCCTCCACTTTCCGAGCAGCAAAAAGGTCCTTCTCTGTTATCAGAGCTGCCGCCTCCACCCACCGTCATCCTACCCAGCCCTAGTATCTGAACTGACTACCTCATCCTCCTGTTCAGCCCTTCCGGTCTATCCTCCAGGTGGGGACCTCCCCTCCCTTCCCTTCAGAGTCTTCCCCACAGCCTTCTGCGGAGTAAGTTCCTAGGAAGAGGACATGTAAAAGGAGACATCTCGACTCCCCCATGGAGTCTTTAACTTAAGATGCGGATGCCAATGGAAGGGATCAGTCCCTGGTATCTCTGCCCGGGGACAGCTCCTTTGGAGACCTACTCTAGATCCTCAAGGCCAAAGGCGGTTGGTCTGCCCATTCCCCGTCCTCTGAGAAAACTGTATTTCTGGAGGTTTTCGGAATGGGCCCATCTACCCTCTTGGGTGTCGTCGTCCCCCCCTCTGACCCTGATATCAGTCTCGTGGCCAGCAGGGCTTGGAAGGAGCCAGATACTGTGGAGCCAGTGCCTAAGAAAGCAGGCAAGTTTCTTAGCCCCCCAGTGGATAAAACCTTCTGGCCCAAGCCGGTCCCGGTTGATGCTGTTGTAGTGGCCGCTGCCACCAAAAAGGAGTTGGTGGAGCAGGGTTCTTCTGTCCACCCTCCGAATCGAGAGTTCTGGATAGTTTCAGAAAGTGGGTATTCGCTTTGGCTTCCTTTAGTCTGCGAGCCTTAAATTATCTTGCTCATTTCACCCGTCTCCAGAGGCATTTGATTAAGGAGCTGTCTGCTTTCCTCATGGGGTCCATGTTTGAGGAGGAATTTAACATGGTTTCTCCCAAGCTGGCCACCCTTCATCTGGTTGCCAATTCTTCCATGAGGGTTATTTCCAATGCAGCAGAAGGGTCCTCACGGGTAGCGGGTTCAGGCATTGCCATTAGGCATCATGCCTGGCTGCACCTAAGCGGGTTTGCAGAGGCCTTCAAGACGTTTATCAATGCCCCCTATGATGGTTCCACTCTTTGCTCCCAGCATTGGAGACGTTGACCTGCAGTGAACAGAAAGGGAAGACGTTTGCTGTCGGGATCAGATTTTCTATCCCTCGAAGGTCCTTTTGGTAAGACCCAGAAGGGAATTAACAATGTGCTTTTGGAAGGCACAATCTTACTTCCAGGATTTTACATTTCCTCTTTCAGGGGTCTGGGAAGAGGTTTCAATGGCAGATGCCCTAGGGGCAGAGGAGGTCAGTAGAATCTAAGTTCCAGGGAGCCCTTCTCTTGAGAAACCTTTTCAGCGTCCCTGAAACTTTGCCCGACTGTCCTTCCTTGGAGGCAGTTGGGGTTCTTTTATCTATGCACCCTCTAGCCTGGGTAAATATTACAGGCTATCAATGGGTGCTAACCATTCTATCCAGGTGCTATTGCATTTCCTTGTTGGAAGCCCCCCCCCCCCCAAAAAAAAAACATCTCTTCTGGACGTGCCACCCAGTCAAGAGTTGGCCCAACGATGTTGCAAACCTTCTTAGATTAAAGAGCCATCCAAGAGGTCCTTGCAGGGCAGAGAGGATCTGGCACTTATTCCCGTTTCTTTTTAGTTCCAAAGAGAACATGGGATCTGCATCCTATTCTGGACCTCTGTCGCCTAAACCTGTTTGTACAGAAGTCAAAGTTTCAGAGAGTCACTATGCAATCGATTGTGCCCCTTTTGCACAGCAGCAACTGGATGTGCTCAGTGGATCTCCAGGATGTGTACTACCATATAAAGATCAATCTGTTCAGGAGATTTCTCCGCTTCCACTTGGGAGCCAATCACTTTCAATTCAGGACCCTGCCCTTTGGCCTCGTCTTAGTCCCCTGGATGTTCACCAAATGCATGGCAGGTGGTGGCAGCTCATCTCTGGCTGCAGGGACTCCAAATGTTTCCCTGTTTGGACGATTGGCTCTTAACAGCCCCTACAGAGCATCAACTATTGGACAACATACTTGCCTTACACTCTCCCTGTTCCCTCAGTTGGGAGTTACGGTAAACCTGGCCAGGTTCTCCTTGATTCCTTCTCAACATCTGGAGTTCATAGGCACTTCGTTGGATACCACCTTGCAGATTCCACCTTGCAGATTGCATCTCTTCCTCTTCGCCAGGTGTCTCTAATGCACCCGTGTTTAAGTTCTGCTCAGACGTCGTCATGATTCACACTTTTTTTTTTCAGGGTTCTAGAGTCCATGGTAGCGGCCATTTACTTGGATCCAATGGCATGGTACCACATGAGTTCTTACAGTGGGCCTTTGCAGTTCAATGGTTAGCGTTGTTTCTGCATCCCCTGTCATTCACCATTTGCCTCACCCCAGTGTGTCAAAAGCATCTTTTGTGGTGGATTCGCTCACCGGACCTCATAGTGGGCAGGTCCTTCTCTCCGCTTATTCCCACAGTCACCATGGACGCTTCTCTCCTGGGGGACTATTTCTGATGAGTGACTGTCCAAGGGATGTTGTCCTCCTCAGAGACTAAGCTGCACATCAGTGTTCTGGAGATGAGCAGTCATCACTGCAAGTTTTTCAGGATTGCCTCCCTCTGGGAATGATTGCAGTTCTGCCGAACAACATGGCGGATGTCCTTCAAGGATGCATCTGCAGTCATCACATATGGGTTGTCCTGCCTCAGGCAGCCCTTCAGTCGGCCGGATTCCAAAGTCTGGGTCTGGTCTCGGCTGATGTCGCACTTTGCCAGACGTCTGGGGTATAAAAGCATCAGCCGACGCCATCTTCCTCAGTCTTTCTTGCCGCGTGGTGCCCGAAGCAGAAGCAGTTCGCAAGTGCCGGTCGGTCAGCTCCTGTGATTCGGCTACCGAAGACTTCGAAAAAGCTAAGTACCCTGTTGGGGACTGCCTCAGCCGATGTCAGATAAAGTTAATAATTGTTTAACCTCTGGGAAACAAATACCTCATAAGGATTTCCACTCTTACTGCCTCCCCTGCCTAGGCCCAGACCACGACGTCTCAGCCTGTTCAGCCTGTGCTTCCTTCAACCGACGAACTCTTAGACGTCGGTCGGAGTTTGCAGAGGAGTTTTTTGGGGCTAGTTTTGCTTATAAGATGCCGTCGGAGACTCCGACTTCGCATTTAGTCAAAAAACTGAAGGACAAGGACCGACACACGCGGGCTGCGGTTTCGGCTGAAACCTCGGTCAGGCCTACCGTGAGGGTCTCTGCTGAAACAGAGTCCTTAGTACTTCCTTCTACCGAAACCACACAACCGACTACCTCGGCCCTGGAGGCCCCGGCCGAGTCTTTCATTGAATTACCTACTGAAACCGGTGTCCAGGAACCTTCCGACACCATTACTTTAGATAAGTCTCCTGCACGCGGTGCAGCCAGACCCCCTGCTTCCATGTCCATTAAGGCTTTCTCTAGGGCTAAAGCTGGAACAACAGGAACCAAGTAGAAAGTAACAAACAACAGGAACAAGTTCCACCAGGATTTATTTAAAAGCACAAAATCTTTCTCTCTGACGTCTCGGCCAAAAGCCTTCAAGGAGAATAAAACACTTGCATGCAGCAGCAGCTTATATACATGGCAAATGAGATAATTACATAATTAATCAATTAGTACAACAATTCAACAAACTAATGTTCTCCAGTTGAGCTCTTCATTCAGCCCAAAAGGAAACATGGTTTTAAATTTTAAAATATATACAGTTTCTTTCTGCACTAATCTAGTTTTGACATCAATATCATTGTACATAGAAACACAAACTTGTTCTAAAATAGTTCCTTTCAAGCCCTCATTACATTTATCATGTGCTTCCAAAAATGTGCTGCAACTGGGCTGTCTTCTTTACCATTTTGATGTCTCTTAAATGCTCCAAAACCTTATTTTAAAAGCCCTCTGTTTCCGATGTAAAATTTGTTACATGGGCACTTTAGAGCATAAATGACACCCTCAGAATTGCAACTAAATGTACCCCAACTATCAAATTTAACATTATTAATAAAATTAAAATTGGATACAATATGTTTACAAACCTTACATCTCCCACAGGAAAAGTCCCAATTTTAGCAGGTTCCATGTATATTTGTGATGCAGGCATCTTAATCTTAGATCTTACAAGAAAATCTTTTATATTCTTGCCTTTACGGTAAGAAAACTTCATATTTACATCAAGCCATTGTTGAACATTTCTAAGTGAACAAAAATAAAGCCAATATTGGCTGACAATATCAAGGAACTGTTTTGTAAAACTACCATAAGTAGTAACAAAATAAATGTTTTCTTTAGTAGAACCTGAGCTGTCATGTTGTATTGTATTACACCCCCTTTGTTGAATAGATTTTATATATCTGGGTTTACCACCTGTACACAATCTTAAGAAGCTCTTATCCAAAATATTTGTGCCATAGCCTCTAGTAGAAAAAGATTGCACCAAAAGGCACATTTCTTCATGAAATACATCAGATCTATTACATAACTTGGAAATACGTAGCATTTCACCATAAGGTAGAGCCTCAATAACATGTAAAGGATGGCCACTATTTGCATGTAAATACTGGCAAGTCCCTTCAAATTTTTTATTAGGACGAGTAATGATATTCTCACCATCTGAAATATCCAATACTATATCTAAAAAAGGAATAGTGTGACCAATATTAAGGCCATCAAATTTGATATGAAATTTATTAACATTAATTTCATTAAAAATTCAATAATTGTATCTTTGTCACTGTCTACCAAAAATATTAAATCATCAACATATCTGAAATAATAAATAACATGTTCCTGAAAAATCTATGCTTATAAATAATATTTGATTCAAAAACCCATAAAAGATTTGCATACATGGGGCAAATGAAGCCCCATAGCCGTCCCTGTAACTGATGATATATAATATTATTAAATTCAAAAAATTATGTGTCAAACAAAAATAAACCATTTCCATAACATATTCTGAAGCAGGAGAGTTACCAAGGAAAACCAAGGGCTTCCAATCCATACTCATGTCCAATGCTTGTATACAAACTTTTTACATCAATGCTGACCCAAACCATATTCCTATTTACTTTGACATCTTTTATTTTAGCCAGAAAGTCAAAGACATCACTTATATAGGAAGGCAACCTAATAACATAGGGATACAAAAAGTGATGCAAAAATACACCTAAATTATGAAGAAAATACTTAGACCCAGAGACTATGGGTCTCCCAGGGTTTATGTAGATTCTTATGAATTTTAGGCAGGCAGTAAAATAAGGCCATTTTACAGCCTGTTGTCTGAAACTTTTTTTTAACATCCTGACTGGCAAAAATAGCCAAGTCTTAACCCCTTATTAATTAGCTCCTTATAATCACGAATAGCTGAAAAAAGTCTTCAGTTTCCACAGCTCTATACGTATTGCTGTCACCAAGATGTTGCATACACATTTCCATATAATCATTAAAACCCATGACAACCAGTTTGTTGCCTTTGTCAGAGGGTTTGAAAACAATATCATGTTTCTTACTCAGTTAGCAATGCTTTCCATTCTTGAATAGACATATTATAAACTATATTAGACCTATTACTCATAAATTGCTTGAATTCTAACTCAGAAAAATGGTTTACCAAGTTAACAAATTGACATACATCAGTATTGAGAGAATCAGGCATAAAAGTACTGTATGAAGGAACATTAGAAGTATCAAACATACAATATGCATTATTATCATCATTTTCTGAAGCACATGAATAAAAACTATCCATAGAGCTATCTAAACTCTCTTTTTCTATTTCTGAGGCAGAGAAAACATTCTTACTAAAAAAATATTTTAAATGCAATTTTCTAGAAAAAACAAACACATCACTTTTGATATCATGTAAACGAGTAACCACTGTAGGGACAAATTTAAGTCCCTTATTTAATACAGACATTTCTATGTCACTAAAATTGTAGTTAGAAAGATTAACTACATAGTCTATAACATTTAACATTTCTCTAGGGCTAAAGCTGCTAAACTTGCTAAGGCTTTGCCTCCCAAAGTTTCCTCTCAAGAGACCTTCTTCTAGCTCTCAGATTCTTACCCTTGCAGAGGATCTGATTTCATTAATTAGAGGCTGCCAACCTCATCCGGACAGGGGCTCTCAACCACCTCCAGACAAAAGACCCAGGGTTGAGCCTTCTGATCCACAGTCCTCATATAAGTCCACGGATGGCTCTGCTCTGTCAGACCACCAGGAGGAGGCTTATTCGGCCTACGAGGATTCTGATGCTGAAGAATCTATTCCCTCGGCCTCCCCTCCTGAAGAGTTTTCGTTTGGAGAAACATTACACACTATGAGAGAACATTTTCAATGGCAGGGTCAGGAATTCTCTGATTCCAGAAAGAGATTAAGGACCTTTTTACATTTACCTCAGCATAGGCCCTTAGCTATACCTCCTGTTTTGAATGTCATTGATGTCTATTCAGATGCTTGTACTGCCCCTAACTCTCTCTCCTTCCGGCTCCTGCCAAACCTGATAGGTACTACAGGGTCCCGGACTCACATTTTCACCTGTACAAGGCCCACTCTGCTGATCCAGAAACTATTTCCCAGGGCCCCTAAAGGGGTTGCAGCTGCCACTGCTAAAAATCCTCTACCCTCTGAAAGGGAGTCCAGAGCATTAGAGAGATGGGGTAAGAAAGTGTATACTTCTGCAACTCTTTCCATGAGGGCATTAAACTGTCAATTCCATATGATACAGTACCAAGAGTGTTTACTAGATGAATTGCATAAGAAACTGTCCTCTTCTGAACCCCTTGATCGCAAATCCCTTCAGGATCTGGTGCATAACTCCCAGCAGGTTCGTAACAATTTCTTGCAGTGTGGTTATGATTCATTGGAAGCTTCATGTATATCAGCTATGACAGGTGCAGTTATACGTAGGCATGCCTGGCTGAAGGAACAATCTCTGCCAGACCATGTTAAAGCTAAGCTTTTGGATGCTCCTATGGAAAAGCAAAAATTATTTGGTTCCACGGCTCAAGAGGTTTTAAAGAAATTTGAAGAAAAGGCAAAATCTGTGCAAACAGTTAAAGACTTTCTGCAAGTCCAACCACAGAGATTCAGTAGAAATTGGCCTACTAAAAATTGGTCCTTTCCGGACTCAGACAGATCTCAAAGAGGCAGGAATAGACGTGCCAGAGGTAGAGGGCAAGCTAGAGGCTCCTACAGAGGCCGTCCGTGGCAGCCTCACAGCCAGAGAGGTAGTGCAGGAACTACAACTGCTACACCAGGACAGACTCAATGACTTTATTTTGACTCTGCCGACCAGGGCTCAATTGCACCTTTGGGCGGAAAGCTTTCTTTATTCTCAAAAAATTGGCACAGCATTACAAGGGACACATGGACACTGCAAATAATAGACAAAGGATACAGGTTCCATTTCCACTCATTCCCAAAAAGAAAAGGCATGCCAAACCTGCCACCAAATCAGAGGGCAGAGGCTTTGAAGCAAATTACCAACTTAATGCAAATGAAAGCCATAGAAAAGGTACCTCTTTCAGAACAAGGCCAGGGATTTTACTCAAGATTATTCCTTGTTCCAAGAAAAGAAAAGCAATGGAGGCCTATTCTCGACTTGTCCGCACTGAATACGTACCTCATTGTGCCAAAATTCAAAATGCTGACTCTACAGCAACTCCTTCCCATGCTGGGCAAGGGGTCTTGGCTGGTGACTCTAGACCTCAAGGAGGCATACCTGCATGTCCCTATTCGACAAAGCTGCAGAAGACGCCTCAGATTTCTTGCAGGGTCAGAGCATTATCAATTCTCAGCATTGCCCTTTGGCTTATCTACTGCGCCCAGAGTATTCACGAAATGCCTGGCATCGGTAATTGCACACTGCAGACTTCAGGGGATTCAAATCTACCCTTATCTGGATGACTGCCTAATACAAGCGGACAGCAAGCAAACTTTGTTAAAGGACTTGGACTATGCCATCCACCTGTTACAGGCCTTGGGATATACAGTCAACATCCACAAATCAAGACTGGTTCCATCCCAAAGAATAACTTTTCTGGGTGCGGATCTAGACACAACCACCCAGATGGCTTTTCTCACAGAAGAAAAACAAAAACGGCTACCAGTTTACTTTCAGAATCTCACAAGACAAACTCAGATGACTGCAAGGAAAACCCTGCAGGCCCTGGGTTACATGGCATCTTGCATTCTTCTGATTCCACAAGCAAGGCTTCATATGAGGAAATTACAGTGGTACCTAAAGTTTATGGACTACAGCTTAGAAGCTCTGATCCCACTCATTCCTTGCCTTCAAAAGGAATTCCTGTGGTGGGCTCAAGCCTGCCAGTCTAACAGCGGGCTGCCCTTCAGCAAGCCAAGAGCCAACCGAACCATCACCACGGACGCTTCAGACCAAGGTTGGGGAGCGCACATGGAGGACAAATGTATCCAAGGGCTATGGTCACAAAGAGAGCTGCACATGCACATAAACCAAAAGGAAATGCTGGCAGTGATGCATGCAATCGAGGCCTTCAAACCTTTCCTTCAGCAATGGCCACCTGCTCATAAGGACAGACAACACCACAGTTATGTGGTACATAAACAAGCAAGGAAGCACCCATTCCTACCCTCTTTGCAGACTGACCATGAATCTATGGGAACTTGCATTGCAACTCAACATACAGCTACAGTCCCAATTCGTGCTAGGGAAAGACAATACACTGGCAGACAGCTTAAGCAGAACTACCATGGATGCACACGAATGGATGCTGCACCCAGACATCTTCTTACAAATCACACAGTCATGGGGAAGGCCGGAAATGGATCTCTTCACTTCCCCCCCAAAATCATCAACTGAAGAAATTCTGCTCAAGGACATACCACCCACAAGCATGGGAAGTGGACGCTCTCTCTTTCAGCTGGAAAGCTCTAACAGTGTATGCTTTCCCACCTCTTCCACTAATGACCAAGGTCCTACTGAAGATCGGGACAGAGCAGCCCAGAGTAATCCTGATAGCCCCAAACTGGCCAAGACAGCACTGGTACCCACTGTTAAAGAGCTTGTCACAGACGAAACCATGGCCTCTCCCCCTATGGCCACTCCTACTGACGCAGCACAATGTCAGGACTCTACACTCCAACCTGAAAACCTTGCAGCTAACTGCCTGGAGAATACCATGACTCCTCCTCAGATCACTCTCTGGGATAGGTTAAGGATATTATTATGGAAGCTCGCCGACCTTCCACAAGGAAGGCATATACAGCAAAATGGGAAAGATTTCACACCTGGAACACAGCAAAGGGCCTAGATGTGACTGTGATGAATATGGCATATATACTGGAATATTTGGCAGAATTGTCCCACAGTGGCCTGTCTTACTCTTCCATCAAGATACATGCCTCAGCAATCTCAGCAGAATACAATTTAAATCCACCTGTCTTCTCTCACCCTCTACTAAGACAGTTCTAAGAGGTATCAAAAACATTAATCCTCCAAGGAAACCACCTCTACCTACTTGGGACCTGAATTTCTTGTTGGAAAAACTAACACTTCCTCCCTTTGAACCAGCAGCATCGGCAGATGTACAGTTTTTGTCTTGGAAAACTGCCTTCCTTCTGGCCATAACCTCAGCAAGAAGAGTATCTGAGCTACAAGCTTTAATGGCGGTGCAGCCATTCCTTATCTTTCATCGGGACAGAGTTTCTTTGAGGACCAATCCTACATTCATGCCAAAGGTGGTATCCAGGGTATCTTTGAACTAAGCTATTCACTTGCCTACATTCTTCCCACAGCCACAAAATAAAGGGGAGAGACTTCAGCACACCTTGGACAGAACTAAAAGTTACAGAAAGACTGAGCAGTTGTTTGTAGCATATGCTGCTAGGGTACAAGGAAAAGCAATTTCCAAACAGACAATTTCGAAATGGATAGGAAATTGCATTCGTTTTTGTTACTCCTTTCATGGAAAGACTGTGCCAGCTAACATTAGACCTCATTCCACGAGAGCCACAGCCACCACCACAGCCTTCCTAAGAGGGGTGGCTACCAAAGACATTTTAGAAGCTGCTACATGGAGCTCCGTGCATACATTTGCCAAGCATTACAATTTACCTTTATACTCCAGATCCAGAGCAGGTTTTGCTACGGCAGTCCTGCAGGGTATCTTAACTACACCATCCTTCTAGTACCTCCACCCCCAGTTTGGCTATGGTATTCTACCCATATGTGATGACTGCAGATGCATCCTTGAAGGACATAGTACAGTTTTGTACCTACCATAAATGTAGATGTCCGATAGGTATGCATCTGCAGTCAGGTTTATCCTCCCTCCTACCGCTCTGTGGTATTCCTAGGGTGCTTTCCCCTCTTTTAGCTAGCTGGGGGAATCTATTATGGTGTATTTGTTTGTATATGCATATGTGTGTGTGTGTGTGTGTGTGTGTATATATATATATATATATATATATATATATATATATATATATATATATATATATATATATATTTCTGCGACTGTTTGTTTGGAATTTTATTGCATTTATCTAAATTTAGCCTTCCTAGAGGGCACCTGGGGCAAGAAAAACTGAGGAAGATGGCGTCGGCTGATACTTTTATACCCCAGACGCTCTGACGTCGGGGAAAGTGCGACATCAGCCGAGGCCAGACCCAGACTTTGGAATCCGGCCGACCGAAGGGCTGCCTGAGGCAGGACACCCCATATGTGATGACTGCAGATGCATACCTATCGGACATCTACATTTATGGTAGGTACAAAACTGTACTTTTCTTGGTATATAAACGGGCAAGGGGGTACATGTTCTTACCTACTTTGTTGCAAGTCCATGAGGGTTTGGGAATGGGTGATATCCACGGGGAGCTTTCTAATTGCAGCACACATTCCCAGATAATCCAAAGTGCTGGTGGATAAATTGAGCAGGGCTATTCTGACTCTTCACGAGTGGTCCCTGAATCCCCTGGTGGCTCAACAGAGATTTTCTGTCTGTGGGGATGTCCGAGCTGTGATCTGTTTGCATCTCCTCTCAACCACAAATGCAACAAGTTCTTTGCATTGATTCCCCCAAGAGGGGGAATCCCCCAGGGATGCGCTCGCTCATGATTGGTGTCTGGGTCTCCTGTTAATTCTCAGAGTACTTCAGACAGACTCCTCAAGACGCAGTTGATCCACATTGCCCCCTTCTGGCCTCGGCAGGTGTGGTTCCCCATTCTACGATCTCACTTGAGGCATCCACCCTGGGTGCTCGATCCAACTCCGGATTTTGCATCTTGTATCTTTGCTTCTGCTCCCGAATCTTCAGACCCTGCATCTGACAACGTGGTATGTCCACTTCAGTGATCTTGGCCAAGTCCAGGCTAGCCTCGCCCGTGAAGGATATTCTCCTTGCTTCCGAGAGACCTTCCACTAGGAAGGTACATGTCAGTAAATGGAAGAGATTTTCTATCTGTGCAAAGAAAAAAAAAATCTGGACCCCTTTTTCAGCTTCCATTCCTGAGATCCTTCTCTTTCTAACTTCTCTGTTTATTTAAGGAAGGGGCTAGTTTTCCCACGATCGAGGTTCAGTTGGCAGTGACTTCAAATTTTCGTCTTGGCGGTTTCTACCTTTTCGTTTTGACTCTGCAAAGCCTTTTTGACAGGTGTTTTTCTATTGCGACCTCCTGTTCAGCACCCATCCCCTCTGTGGGATCTGGCTTTGGCGCTGCAGGCATTAACAAAATCACCCTTTGAAACCAGCTGTATCTTGTGATTTCAGATTTCTTTCTTAGAAGACTGGCCTTTTAGTGGCAATAACTTCAGCGAAGAGTGTCTGAGCTACAAGCTCTTACAGTTAAGCTGTCTTACTAACTTTTCCATAAGGACAAGTGTGTCTCTGAAACCAGACCTATCTTTTATGTCCAAGGTAGTGTCAGCGGGTAATCTTAATCAATGTATTCATCTCCCTGTATTCTTCCCTAACTATGCCAATAAAGGGGAATATATTCTGCACACCTTGGATGTTCGTCAACTTCATTTCTGTCTGGACTAAGGAATTTAGACATTCGGACCAGTTTGTAGCCTTTTCTGTGAATAGAATGGGCAGGGGAATTTCAGAAGTTACGGACTCCTGCTGGATTTCGCAATGTATTTCCTTCATTTGGTCTTCAGAAGGTGTTCCCTTATCTGCACCACTAAAGGCTCATTCCACCAGGGCAGTGTCTACCTCAACTGCGTTTGCAGGTGGTCAATCCTCCGATGACATTTGTGCAGCAGCAACGTGGTGGTCTCCTCACATGTTCATTTCCCACTATAAGTTGGATTTCATTTCTAGAGGAAGGGCTTCCTTTTGTCTCTATGGTTCTTCGCCATGTCCTTCCTTGAGGCCTCCCACGTTTCAGAAAGCTGGGGACTCTGACCCTAACGTGAGGAATGGTGAATATGATAACATCAGATTTATAGTTATGTACTTGCCATAACTTGGCATCTATGTTGTCTGTGGTCACCATTCATCACGGTCCCACCCTTCAGCCCCCTTCTTGAGAGATTAGCAGGGTGCTGGTGGTAGTTGTTTTGGTCTGCCTTCTTTCCTTATGAAAACTCAAGCTGAGGTGTTAAGAGTGCAGCAGAGCATCATGGGAGGAACTTGAGCTAAGCTGTTGAGTATGCCGGCTCAGATCTGATATCTGATCCAAGTCCCTAACGTGATGAATGGTGATTACAGATAACAGATGCCAAGTTATGGTAGGTACATAACTGTAAGTTTCCATTATTCCTTAACATGCAGTAAAAAGTGGTGCTTTTTCTGTAACCTTGACATCCGGGTGTTCTAACCCTCCTCCACACTCTGGACGATTTTGCTTCCTAAGAGGAGACCGTAAGCCTTTCTGTTGTGTGTTTTTTTTTTTTTTTTTTTTCCCTGGACACTGACAAGAATCCTACAGCCCTTTTGTTCTTCAGTCTAGGAGAGACCCCGAAGGCCCATTTCTTCTTGACTGTGATTGAGGTTGTTGGCTAAGTGTCTGAGGTGCAGTCCCTTTCAGAAATCTCTACCTATGTCATGGTTATGACCCCGTCTGTATCTAGTGTGGGAAGTATTTATGCACTGTACTAAAATTGTGCGTCCCAATAATGCAGGACAATCCCTTGGTACAGTTGTCAATTTCAGCAGGAGGACTTGCAGCACCTCTCCCTCATTTTCCACCCCTCCCAATCAGCCTTTCAGAGGCGGGGTCTGTTAATTGAACTTGGGTTGTCTGAGCCAAAGTCATGGTTTATTCCTGTTTGCAAATGGGGCTGGCAAAATGCCTGTTTCTTTGACTTAAACTGCAAATTTTGCCCTAGCAGCATATTACAATCGTATAGCAATTATAGTATGCTATCTTATGACTGCAGACTTTTTGATTTTTTTTTTTTTTGTAAGATGTGTAGTAGACCTTTGATTCATATACGTCTTACTGTTTTAGTTTTTTAACTTTGTCACCTCTCTGTTAAAATAGGGTACTGCTTTGGAATCTGTGCAAATGATAAGATTACTGTTATACTGGCTGTCCCTTTAGAAGGTAGCACATTTGTGTGCAAGTATGTTTACCCTTATAGTACATCTTAAAGAAGAAGACTGTGTAATAGTAACTCTGTCCTAACACAATCCCCCGTTTTCATCTTAGTGAATTTTTGTAGCTTCATTTACATGTTAATCAAGGAAGCCCCTGTAACCATGTTAAAATCCTTTTGCATTGGTAAGAGATATTGAATTGGATAGATTATAATGGTACCACCTTACAATAGATGATAACACTTGTCCCCAGATGTGTGAAGACCAGGCTAACCATAACGGACAGTCTTGAATCCTTCCATTCTAACACGCATGCTACCTCGTGTTTGTGAGGGATGGGGCTACAGTCCTTGGATCCATTCCATTGCCCAGTCTTTCCTAAAAGGTTGTCTTTTTTGTAGGCAATGCCAAACTGATGAAACTTGGGGGTTCACATTGTGTTGGGGTGGTTGAAGGTCACTGTCTCTGCAGTATGATGTCTTCCCTAATTGAAAATACTGTTGAAGAGTCTTTGGAGTTGGTTAATAATGTGCAAAGTCCAGAGAGCGGGAACTTGACCTGGAACATAAAATCTGTCCTATAGGTTTAAAGGTTGACTTGACCCTGGAGTGTTTGGAGAAAAGGTTCATAGATTAGTACTAGGCTACCTGCCCTTGCGAGCTATTTTAAGCCTAGCCAATTATCCCTTGTGAGACTCAAACCCTGCACCTTGTGTTTGTAAGGCAAACACCTTAACCATTAGGCCTCCCTCCCAATCATTAACCATCGCTTGTAGGTCTTGAACCCAGGGCCCTGTATACTATACTCACAGCAATTAACCACTAAGCCATCACAGCTGTTAGTAAGGACATGCAGCTGGCTGGATATGCATGGCAAGCTGGACATTATTTAATTTGGCAATGACACATCCAGAACGGACAGGCACAGCAATTGCTGGATTTTGTAAACCACAAACTCCCTTGACCAGATTGTCAGTACACCAACCATACTGGATCTGGGCCTCACTGATATGAATGCTGAACACCCCCCCCCCTAGTGTAATGTCCTCTCTGGTAAGGTCAGACCATCAAATGGTCTCATTTGAAGTAGAACCTGGAATTCCAGCTAACCCTGGAGTATTTGGGAGCTACTCTAAGGCTAAATTTCTAGTATTTAAATTATAATCTGGCAAAATTTCAAGCCCCTATAAACCCTGAGAACACTGCTGCCTACGTGGCATTGTTTACAGAAACCCAATACAAGCATGTTAATAGCTGCATAGAGGGAGGTGTACCCAGCAAGTAGTAGTACAGAACTAACTAAAAAAAAAAATACAAAAACTAAACTAGCCACCCTGGAATGTAAATTGGCTAGGTTGGCTTAAAAAACTTGGTCAGAGATTTGTGTATTTGAAGCTGTTGCGCACAGATCTAGTGATGCTCTGGTAAACGTACTTTAATGAGTGAACTTTATGTATGGGAAAGTCTGTCTTAGTAGTAATCTGTTTCTTGTTACAACCAGAGGTAGGCAAAGGGGACTAGATGTTCTCATTTAGTTTGCTAGTCTGATAAGAAAAATGGGTTCACAGTGCGTTGAGGAACGTTGCAATTCCTAATAGATGTATTTATCCATCTGGGCAGTAATGCAGCCAACTTGTGTTTGACAATGGATTAAATTAGTATTTAATGATCGTTTGATCTTACAGGTGGTAATTGTAATATGGTCCTATTGACTGAGGTCAGTTAATGCCCACAATCGATTTTCCCTTGCACAAGGGAGTGAGGTTCCAGAGTTCAATAATGGTGATTGGTGCTGTGCATGAGAGGGGTTTCCCAGGTTGTTTCTATATAGCTATGGTAGAGGTCCACAAAAGTCTGCTAGCCTGATTTAGTTTCTGTTCATCTAGATGTTTGTCTACAGTTGCATCTGACATTTGTTTTTATACAGAGAATATCTTGTTTATTGATGAGCCTTTCAGACCTCTCTAGGATTTTGTGAAACTGTTTATAAGTTTTTACACCAGACACTGGTGCAAGTTCAAGGTACTCCTGATTCTTACCAGGCAGGAAACTGCACACATCAAAACTGCAACTTCTTCCAAAGCCATTGTGTGGAAAACATGGTGTCACACTGAAATAACTAACTGGTATACCAAGTGTGATATAAACCTCCAAAACACATGTAGCACAGATGAATACCATTTTTAATAACTCCTGATTCTATTAGTCATCTCAAGTTTTTTCTCGTTTCTCAAGCCCTTTCTTTGGAACATTGAAAAATATTTCGCTAGCAAACGTCTTTTTAAGAACTTTGTCTCTTGTTGTATTGGATTGACATACTACTTCAGTTTTGCATTTATTTTATCACCTTTTGTTAACATTTGATTGCTTTTTTTCCTCTAAATTACTGGAATCTGTCTTTTGTAACAAAGCTGAAGCTTGAACTGCTTTTTGCTGAAAAGCTGCAGAATTCTCCCAGCCGGTGTGTTTTCTCTTCGCATTTTTGTGGTTGACTTTCTTTCAAGTGCAGTACATTTCTTCTTGGCATCCAGGCAGTACATACTACCCAATAATTGAGTTTTCCTCAGTGTGACAATAGCACTTGCTTTTATTTCTTGGTCTCTTTGTTTCACAGAGAGGGGGGCTGGTGTGTTTAGAACAGATAAGAGTTTTATTGAACTCTGAGACGATATCCTCCTATGAAGGAAATCTTTAATGTGTGCAGGTAATGATGTGTAGTGTGGTAATAAGCAGCTGTAATATGTTTTGGGGCTGTTGCTCTGCTACCCAGTGGTGTAGGTTAGTAAGTGGTCATTAAGCCTGCTTGAGTTCCATGTGATACTATGTTAAAATCCAGTCGGATTGATTTGTCTGGCTGTGGCTTTTACATCTATTGGTGTGGTTATAATTTGGATGAACTTGTACAGATGTAGATTATTGGTTGGATTTTCAGATCGTGTGGCTTGCCTGTCTGTATTAACATAATCATGTATTACGGTTTCCTAATGGATTTTTAGGGAGGCACAGCAGTTATCTTCCATTGTTACTTGGGCTGTGTATATACCCATGATTGTGACTGCCTTGTGAATGTTTAGTTTTAGCATGGTTAGCATGATTTCTGAGTTCAAGTTGGAAGGGAGGGGGAAATTGAGATTTCTAGTGGATTTTTGTAGAAAATAGTGATACAGACAGCTTTGTGTGCTCTGTTAAAAATGTTGTAGCTTGCTGGGACAATTTCTTTCTTCTTTTTTTGTTTCCTTGTGGAGCCAGGTATTTGTGGCAATGAAGTCTGGAGTCTGTAGTGCTATCCATGCCAGCGTGTACTTAAGGGGGTTTGTTATAAACACTTTAGTTGGTATAGTCTTTATGGGTGAAGTGGTAGCACTAACGGAGCTGATGGGGGATATGTTGTCCAGTGCCTCAGTACAGTGAGTTGGGCCTGGGTCCGTATTGATGTCACTTACATTTTATGGTTAAGAAGGTGTGGTGGTATGGTTAGAGGCATTTAATACCAAATTTGTGAGTAAATACATGTTTGTTTGGATAATTGTACTTGTAATAGGATGTAAGACTACTGATATAGATATTTTGTGATTGGGAGAGGAAGTTGAGAAGCTTTTTGCTTGAAGGACACTAAGAAGTTGATTAGAATTGTGAGGGTAATGGATGTTTGTACATTTTTAAGTATGCAAATAAAAGGGGTACTAAAATGAGAAGTTGTAGGAGAGACGTTCTGAAATGTAAACAATTGAGAGCTTTGAAGGATAAGGATGTAAATATGGTAAGTAGGAAGATTTTTATTTTGGGAAAAGTACAAGTTCAAATGTAGAATCTTTCAGCTTATGTGAATGAGGATAGATTTATGTGGTGAGTGCTCTAACAGTGTAGGTTTGGATAAGAAAGTAGTAAAGCAAGAAGTACTGACTTAATTGCATATGGATGTAGAGAGAATAGAACTGGGTTAGGATGTGTGTGTGTGTGTAATTTTTATGTATATAATATATAGTGTGTGTGTGTGTATAATGTATATAAAATCTGTATATATGTATAGGGAGAGAATAGAGAAGGCTGAGTGTTCTAGAGGAAGATATGAGAGAGAGATGTTTGTATATGACAGCAGATTACTGTAATGAATGGAATAGGGAGGCTTGCTCATTAATAGACTTAGAGGTACTTTTGGTGTGGGATATGTGTAGGAGGGGATTTGGTGAAAATCCATATGAGAGAGAAGTTGTTGCAATGCTGATAGGTGGAGGTATGGAATAGTTGAGTAGGAACAAGTGTGTTACTATGATGGTACTAAAGTTGTTTGGGCACTTTTGGATCATCTTAGATAGCCACTTCCTCTCTCCAGATGCAGTTAATTTTATAAGAAGCTGGCAAAGGAGTGATGGGTAAATATGGGAATTGTAATGTTAGTGTAAGATGGGGTGGGTGGGAATTGGAGGTAGGATGGGGAAATGAAGAACTAGCTTCATCTTCTGGTCATTTATTACAGAAAGCAATCTGGTTATAGCCAGTGCTTGGCAGTTTGCAAGGAGGGATAAAGTAGAACAGATATTCTTCCGTTTTTACTGAATACAGACATTATAAGAAGCTAGGGGTACAAAGTAACTGGCTTACACAGTGTAATCAAATGGGTAAGTGGTCCTTAGCGTGCAAAGACTACTCCTTTTGGGTAGAGTCTGTGCCACTTTCCACCACAGGGCAGGCACGTATTTGAGTAGGTAAAGTTAATATACAACAAGACTTCATGTTAAACATATTAAACTTGCATTGCACAATTGTAATCTCTGTGAAATGTCTGCAAAGTTGTGCTTTGTAGCAAAGCTCCTACTGTTTAAGGGTCGGGGACCAATGTGATGTCCACAGGCGCTGCTTGCTGTTTGTATGTGTGTTTAACTGCATATGTGTAATGATTATTTTAAAATCAAACATGTAATTAAGCCTAGATAAATAGTTGTGATAGTGGATTTCCTTACTTAATAATGGCAAAATATTGATGATTAAATGTAAGGACTGACATAAGGCTAATTTATTAGTATTGTATAAACCTGTAATTATAAAATGGTTGTCAACAGTCCATGCATGGTGATTGCACAGTGTGCCAAACTGGATCTTTGTTTAAGCAAAATCAGTACCTTCATTGAAGTCTTTGTTGTTGCCACTGTTAGACCATTTATTTTGTATTTCAAGGGTGATATTGTAGGTCAAGGAGCCTGAACTGCAGGTCTACATTTTGCAGCAAGAAGGTTTTCTCTTACCTAAGGTGTTGAACTATTTTTTTTTTTAGATCAGCAACTTCCTCACTCTAGCTATTTTCAATTTATATGAAGCTGGCAAAGGAAATTGTTCTTGGCACTCTAGGTACAGATGTCATGAGTTATTCAGCCCCAGCCATTTTCCCCTAAAGAGGCTTTGCCTAAAATGAAAAGAAGTATTTCCTCAGAAGAGGATAAAATGAAAAGAAGTATTTCCTCAGAAGAGGATAAGTTATAGTTTTTTAAGGTAAACTTCTTTTATCCCCTTAATTTTATTTCAGACCATGAAGATTTCTCAGTCTTCTAGTTCACCCCCTCAGTACATTAGTATCTGTAGTTTTATAGGGGAAAATATTGGTCTATATTACTTGATCGAAACCTTAAATTATCAAACACCTAAAGGTTGATCATGAAATATCCAACTCGTATCATCAAAGCCGTTTCCACATAGGGAAACAATGCCGTTGACCAAAAAAAATTTTAAACAGAAATGAAGTGGGGTTGCTTCACCCCCCCACATACACACCTGATGTGGGAGGCTGTGCCCCCCACACCCCCCTAACTAAATGTACCAACTTCAAGATCGCTCTACAGCAGAGAGAACAAAATCCACGTAACGGCAAAATGAATAGTTTCCCTGTGTGGAAACAGCTGTTCACAATTTTCAGACTTCGTTTAGTGATTAAACTTCAGGTGTTCAATAACCTAAGGTTTCGATCATGTAATAGGGAACCGGAAAATATTACCAGCCTTTTACAGAGCTAATTCATCAGAGTGGAGTTTCACGCACGTTTTCTCCTTTTATTCCAAACTTTCCAGCATTTATGAAATAAAAAAAAAATAAAAACAAATAGCATCCTGATACTTGGCAGTCTCCTCACAGATCTCACAAACCTTTCTTTGTTACAGTGCGAATTCTGTTGGCTTGGATAGATACAAATATGACTCTGAAAACTCCTGCTACATCTTCTGCTTTTACATTCACTTTATCTTTACTGGTGAAGGGAGGTTATTGAACCGGTATGGCAAGATATATAAATGTCTAGCACAGTTTGTAAGTCACAGCAAACAGTTTAACTTAAGTTCTGTCTCAGATGATGGGGAGTCATTGCAAAAACAGGGAAATTCTAAGGAGACTGAAGATTTCTCTTTGATTTAGAGGTCGTGTCTGTACATCTGAGCATTAAAATATTTGTGAGAAGCAGTGGATTCTGTTACTAGGTATGTTTTGTCAAGCTTAATCCTACTTGCATGTAATAGGGAATTCACCTGATAATATAAAGGCTCAAATCTTTGATACTTTAGTTACGGAAACATATTTATCTGATATTCCTGCCCGCGAGTTCTTGGAATATAGTATCCTTTTAGTACTCCGTATCTCTAGAAACTTCCATATTTTCGTTCAGTTTTTATGTTAACACTTCTGTATGTACCTTACACTGTGTTAGATCCAAGCAGTGATAAAAGAATATTGTCGTACCTGCCACAATTTGTCTTGCCCTACTCATTTCGTATTTCTTTGGCCCCTGTAATAAAAAAGCTTCATTAACATTTTATTACAACTGTGGCCCAAATAAATTTAGAATTTCCCTCTGTGATGTCATCTAAGGACTCTTTCATATGCTTTTAATGGACACATCTCTGCACCTGTGCATTTGGCTGTTGATCTTTCTTGTAAAGTAGTTTCTGATAAAAGAAAGATTTTCTGGAAGTGATTCAAGGTTCTTTGAACAGGAAGATGCAAGGATAGACGTAGGTTATTTTTCCTCAGATTTCTGATTTGGACTCTGAGAAGGTTTTGGTTTCTGATTCTCTCTGTGGAAGTTGCTGTTTTTGAGACTTGCTAGAATGTGCCAGTGCTTTCAGGATTTGTTACTGTCTACTGTTTTCCTGATCGCCAGACAACTGCCCCTAAAAAGGTACAGGATATAGAAAATTCCTCAGTCTTTTCATAGGTAGGTACTAGGATATCGGTCCAAGGGCCTAAGTAAGCCTAGCCAACAAGGTTCCCTGGCCACCCAAGAAAGTTATTTTCCTGTGCCACTGTTGAGCAGCACCACAGAAGTGATCCCCGGGGTGCATTTCCTATTTCCCATCCACTCATCAAGATTTTTCTTGAAGAGTTCTAATGAGGAACTTTGCTTGACATAGATGGGTAGCTTGTTCCAGAGTATGGGAAGTTTCTGGGATAGGAATGTATCCCTCCAGCATGTCCTGTTTATTGTGGTGACAATGTTTAGGTCCTTGGAGCTTGTAGCTCTGAGGGATTGGGATTTCTTTAGGTGTAGCAATTCCAACAGCTCTGGGTTTGATATAGCTTTATATGTTGGGCAGAGATCACCTCTGAGTAGGTGATATGCTACAGAGTAAAGCTGGAGTTTTTTGAGACTGTCAGTGTAGGGCATCTGTTTGAAGCCAGTAGTCCTCTTTGTGAGGTACTTCTGTGGCCTTTCCAGCTGCTGCAGATGTCTTGTGAGGTACATTCCAAAAGGGGCTTTGTACTCTCTAATGGGTCTAATGAGTGTCGAGTAGAGGGGAACAATGACCTCCTCCTTTTTTTTTTTTCCCCCCTGGATGCGAACTGGGTAGGGTCCAGAGTTTGGAGGTTACCAGTGTCTGAGTTCCATGATGGTACGTTCCATGGCCTTGCAAATGAGGCTCGTCAGGCTAATAGGGCAATAGTTCCCAGGATCAGTGATGGCTCTCCCTTTGTGGAGTGGGATAACTGTTGCTTTGTGCCATTCACTGGGCACAAAGCCTGATGTGAGGCTCTGATTGAACATGATGCTTAGGTGGGGAGCCAGTTCGTTTTGATTGTGTAAAAAGCAGCCTGGGATGTTGTCTGGTCCCATAGATGCTGTGTTTTTGGCTTTAGAGAGTGCAGGTTTTACCTGCGTAGTTGTGATTACAGGGACTCCATTCATTCTGTATAGATATGGGCCCTTTAGGGTGTGGGGGCGGGGGTAAAGTTAGCACTGAACCTATCTTCGTACCGTTGTGCTGCAACTCAGAGCAGATCTGGGTGTTGCCATTGAGATTTTTGGCATAGCTATAGAATGCTGTGTTTGTCCTTTAGAATCGGTGGCAATTTGTTTTTGTAGCTAGCTTTGGAGGATCTTATAAGGGATCTCAGCTTCTTACTGAGGCTGACCACGGAGTTCCTCCACTCATGGGATTTTACTCTCTTTTGCAATAGTTTCTTCCTTCTGTTGTACAGTTTATTGCAGGGGACCACCAGATTGGAGGATAGCACGATCCATGCACTCATGTAAGTGCTTATAGAGCGCATTTGTGTAGGATTCATCAGTCGTAACTGTATTGTCCATCTGCATGGGTGTCATGAAGTTTGCCACGTCTGTCTTAAGCATGAAGTTGGCTTTGGAGAATTTTTTTACCGTTGTTTCCATAATGGGGTTGCAGGTGGGATGTGGATATCTAGGGTGATTAGCTTATGGTCTGGTTGGACTAATCAGGAGTTGATTTCAGGTGTGGAACATGTTGCTAATGACTAGGTCTAAGATATTGTTGCCCCTGGTGGGTGTGTGGATAAGTTGATCCCGGGCATTGGAATTTATGATTTCCAGAAAGCGTTGAGCAAAGGAGTTGGTACATGAGTAGTTTTCCCAGTTAATGATGGGGTAGTTGAAATCACTCATTATTCTTGTTTGGTTGAGCCCTAATATTTTCCCGTATTTTTGTACACAATTCCCAAACCTGACCCAGCAGCTGTAAGCTTAGTTGATCCCACTGTTGCTAAGCACTTTAATTCCAGTTCTCCTCTTCCTCATAAGGATGGGAAAATTACTGATGGATGTGGAAATTGTGTACTTGGGGAGTTTTTTTTTTTCTTCAGAATTTTGAATTGCTAGGCTCGTATGTTAAAATTTGTTCTGATTAATTGTGAAAGTATGTGGAATGTTTTATCTACAGTTTCTTCTTGTGATGAAAAATCTGTTTTCTTCTGTTGCCCAAGTCACTACTCAGTGTGTGTCTGTCTGTGTGTGTCTGTCTGTGTGTGTCTGTCTGTGTGTGTCTGTCTGTGTGTGTCTGTCTGTGTGTGTCTGTCTGTGTGTGTCTGTCTGTGTGTGTCTGTCTGTCTGTGTGTGTCTGTCTGTGTGTCTGTCTGTCTGTGTGTGTCTGTCTGTCTGTGTGTGTCTGTCTGTGTGTGTCTGTCTGTCTGTGTGTGTCTGTCTGTCTGTGTGTGTGTCTGTCTGTCTGTGTGTCTGTGTGTCTGTGTGTCTGTGTGTCTGTGTGTCTGTGTGTCTGTGTGTCTGTGTGTCTGTGTGTCTGTGTGTCTGTGTGTCTGTCTGTCTGTACTGCCAAGACTGTGACCACAGGTACTGTTTTTTGAGGAGGTTTGCATGGCTGCATTTTCAGGACCTCCCAGATGATAATGAGATTCAGTTCTCCCTTGGTTAGAAATTTAGTGTTTGCCCCCTCTGCTGCAGAGGTGACCCAAAAGAGAGATTCCCTTTATCAACTTGCTCCTTTTGTCACAATGATTTTACAGCCCTCCTTTCCAGATTATCAATCTCCTTATTCAGTTTTGGTGGTAAACACTCTCCACAAAATTCAGGTAAACAGACTTGTAAAGACAAAAGTGTCAAGGGGTTTCCAAAAAGAAGCCTCAAACTTCCCAAACCAAGGACAGTCTACCAGGTCTGAATGACTGTTTGAGACCTTGTGACCCCCTCACACCCTGGCCTTTTTTTTTCTTTTTTATAATTCCGCTTGTTCTTCATCACGTTTGTCCCAAGGAGTGGCAGAATTGGTTCCCCCTTCCCAGGTGGGGAAGGATTTTTATTCAGGGATTTTCCTAGTGCCAAAAAAATATATGCTTGAGAACCAGTTCTGGATCTTTCTTTCCTAAACCTGTTTTGTGATGGTGTTCAAATTCATAATGATGTCCCTTGACAACCTTTTTACCTTCTCTTCCTCTCTCAAGTTTCTTGGCAACACTAGACTTTAAAAAGATGCTTATCACATCCCTCTTCATCCAGACTTCTGATATTTCTTAATGTGATCCAGTCATGCAAAACCTTATCAGTTCTCTGCCTAAACCTTTGGATTAACCACTGCACCAAGAGTATTCACAAAAAGTCTAGCTCCAATTATAGCTCATTGCAAGCTACAGGGTATCAGCATTTTTCCATATGTAGACAATGTGCTTATCTTTGTAGAGTCTCTTTCAACATGTTAAGTATTTGCCTCTCAAGTCAGAGATCTCATACAAGTTGGGATTCCAAGGGAATATTTAACTCCTTCCCACAGGATTGCTTTCCCTAGGATGTCCGGTAGACATCTCAGTTCAAAGAGCTTTTCTCCCATATGAAAAATATAGATCTTTATTGAGATCTATTTCTGTATAGGTCCTTTTGAGTGGCATTTTAAATGCTTTATTCCATATGTTGTTCTAATTTGGGGGTGGGCAATTAATTTTCCTTAGGGGCCACATGAGAAACTAGAGCTGTTTTGGATGGCTGGAACCATAGGCTGAACTCCATTCTGCTCCACATTAATTTTATCGCTTTATAAAAAGCAGTAAATTGTATGGTTTTTATTAGTTGCTACTGGTAGATGTCATGTTTAGGCTATGAAAATGTGAAATATGCATAGTGAAAACACCAACATTACATCACTATTTAATAAGCAGTTAGCCTAGTACTGTACTAATCCTATAAAATTGCATTTGGATTTAATTTTAATAGTTATTTCAAACTTTATAGCACTAACACCAATAGACATTTGCCAAATGAAGCGGTACAATCTCACAATGAAAACAGACTTGTCCTTAAAACTTCTCTGCCCTTCAAAATCACTTTCATTGAAACAGCATTGAAACTCACATTCAAAGAAAATGCATCTGGCCAATGGTGTACAAAGTTTACCTCTGGGTTGTTTCAGTCCCTTGCACGTTTTTAGGCTCATGGATACAGGAATACATTTTCCTGATTGTATTAAATTATATTCCCTGTATAATACAGCACCACGTTAGAGCACGTTTTAATTTTGTAGTTTCAAAACATTTTTCTAGTAAGAATTGAAACAAAATGTATGAACTTGGAATGAAAAACCTGCCCAGTTCAGAACATTTCATTAGTAAAAGTCTGTACTCAAAACTTTTGTCATTGCAGTCAACCAATATCAGTCAATGGCCAGTCTGTACAGTAGTAAGTTATCTAAATCTCACATTAAAAGGGGTGGATGCTGCAGTTCTCGATTTTACAGATCTATTTAAAGTACAACACAGTATGGAATCCGCAATCCTTCTACATACTGTGGGTGTGGAACCCACAGCCTTCTGCATCAAAAGCATGTATACTACCTGTTCTGCTACTTGGCAATGCTTTTAATTTAACACAGTAGTGATTATCATTTGCTAAACAACAGTTGCACATTGTAAACCCACTTGGCATAAGCAGCACTAAACTTCTGTTTCCCTGAAGCTCTCAGCTCCTTGTAAAATATACTGACACACGCTCTTGTAGAATGCACTTGACACTCGGCCATATTTTTCAACTTTGTAGCACAAATAATCTGGGAAAAGTTAAATTTTATTTGGGGGGGGGGCAAAGGCTCAAAGCCCGGCATACATTTTAAATATGGCTTGTACATAATCTTAAAGTTACTACAATAAAAGGTTTTGTGTTACTGTACCATGCATTTCCTGAAAGATGGTCACAAGTCCTTTTCTCCCAATGCACTCTTTGTTAAAGGGTAAGTACCCATCCCCAAAACAGCCTTATAAAAAGCAGTTTCTCATTGGTGGTGGGGGTAGAGAATGCAGGCTTTTGTTTCTTGTGCCTCTCTTCCCTGGAGACCCTCCGGCTGACCACCTGGCTACTCCACTTCCATCCGTAGTCAGGTGTCACGATTTTTCTCCTGACGTAGTCTATGTTCTTTCGTCCTCTCATAAGCCATCCACTAGGAAGGTCTACTCTAGCAAGTGGAAAAGGTTTTCGGTATGGGCCCAGTCAAAAGGTATTGACCCCTATACAGCTCCCATTGACTGTTTTGGAATTTTTGTCTCATTTGTTCTACCAAGGGTCTGCCTCAGCCACCATCAAAGTTCAGCTAGCAGCTATTTCTAATTATCATGTGGCTTATAGACCTAGCTTAATGGCACACAGGCTGTGTAGAGCATTCCTGAAAGGTACTCTTCTCTTTCATCCCCCTGTATCTCAACCTGTTATGCCCTGGGACCTCAATTTTGTTCTGCAGGCCCTCACTCTCCCACCCTTCGAGCCCGCGGGTTCCTGCGATTTAAAGTTTCTTACATGGAAATCTGCCTTACTGATAGCTATTACATCAGCCAGAAGAGTATCAGAACTCCAGGCCCCATCAGTCAAGCCCCCATATTTGATGTTCCATAAAGATAGGGTCTCTCTCAGACCAAACTTCCTTATCTAATATTAATCAGTCCATAGAGCTGCCGGTCTTCTTCCCCAACTTCTCTAATAAGGCAGAGTACCAGTTTCACCTGTTGGATGTTCATAGGCAACTACGCTTTTATCTACACAGGACTACAGAATGGCGGAAGTCAGACCAGCTCTTCGTTTCGTTCTCAGAAAATCGCTTGGGGTCTGCGGTCTCCAAGGTCACCATTTCTAGGTGGATAGCTGGTTGCATCTCTCTTATTTACCAGGCAGGGGGAAAGAGCCTGCCTTTTCCAGTCAGAGCACATTCTATCAGAGCAGTTTCCACTTCCACAGCCTTTCAGGCTAGGTTATCGATGGATGATATATGTGCAGCTGCAACATGGGCTTCTCCTCATACGTTTGTTTCCTATTACAAATTGGATATGGTGTCCAGGGGCAGGTCATCTTTTGGCTCCACAGTGCTCAGGAGTATTTTCCATTGAGCCACCCAGGATGTAGGTGCTAGGGACACTGTCCCACAAGTGAAGAATGTAGGCGAGATAGGACTGCATATCCTCAATTAGTTATGTACTCACCATAATGTTAGATGTATGTAGTCCATCTCGCCTCACATTCTTCATTACCCACCCACCATCCCCCAAGCCTGGAGGATTTGGAGCATCTCCTTATATATCTCATGTTACTAGTCCCTCTGGATAATTTGTTGGACCTCGTTGTCATGAGTATGTGTGTATGTTTGAGTGATGGATATGATTTTTCTGTTGGCAGCAAACTAGATCTGGGGATGTGGAGCAGTGTATTGTGGGATACCATCTTAGCCCAGCCAATTAAAGACTTTCGCGCTAGTAAATAGGCCGAGTCAGAGCCGACGTTCGGCGCCAAACCCACAAGTGAAGAATGTGAGGCGAGATGGACTACATACATCTAACGTTATGGTGAGTACATAACTAATTGTTTCTTATTACAATAGTGTCTAGGCCCACTTCCCTTCAGTGTGTGTGCTCTAGTGTGTTGTGCTTTCTCTTTCAGGAGTGGCTGTTAGGCTGATCAGCCATAGCCCAAAACTAAGTCAGTCTTTACAAAATGCACAGAGTGTGGCCATAAGCTCTCACCAGCTGATGGTCACACTGTGTGTGTAATCTGTTTGGGAATGGCTCATTTATCTATTCAGTGTGCAATTTGTGCCGGTTTTAACCCTAGGTCCTTCAGGGATAGGAAGGCCAAATTGGTTGGCAGGGGTCTTCTCCCTGCTTCCATGCTGGATTCTACCACGCCCTCGGTTTCTGGTACTCGCTCCAACCCCCCCCCCCCCCCAGACAGAGACTCCAACTCCCGCTCGTGCTGGTTTGGGGGAGGGTAAGGATAAAGGCAAAGAATACAAGGATAGAGAAAGACACAAGGAAGACGGAGAGGAAGAGGGATAGATCTCGCAAGAGGTCTCTAGATAGGGAATCCTTCCCTAGCCCACCATCAGAGACTCTTGAGACCAGCTTCTCCTAGGCTCCACTCACCCCGTTACTCGCTGGAGACTTCTGATCCGAAGCCTTCCTCACCTTTGCTTCGCAGACCAACCAGATCGGAGTCCGTCGCCTCTTCGAGATAGACTGAGTCTTTCGGACTTGAACGTGGACAGGATGATGCGGAGATTCATTCAGACCCAAATGCAGATGAGAGTTTTGCTACGCCCCTCTGCCTCTGGAGGGGGGACCTCCATGCCCATCTTCCGTCCTATTTTTCCTTCCCTGATCCGTGCGGCTGCTTTGGGGTATTTGGATCCGAGACTCTTTGGAGCTGGTAGCTCGGCGTTGACTGTTCCTCCAACCTCGACTCCAGCTGTTGAGTTCCTTGGATCCAGCCAGTTTGGATCCAGCCAGTTCGGATCCAAGCGAGACTCTGAGCCGTGGACAGGGAGTCTGGCCCGAGGGAATGGATCCATCTTCAGTTCCAACCTTTTCAGATCTGAATCGTTCCCTTGGAGCTCAGGCTCCCCTTGCTTCGGCTCCGATCCCCACATTGGACCCGGGGAGAGCTTCTTCCTTGCCGGGTGCCAAGGAGGTGCGCACTCCTTCGGCGTTTGGAAGTGGTGGAGAGGGTTCTTTCCCAGGGATTGAGACCTCAGCCCATCTCCTCGGATTCCACCCAAACTCCACTGGATTTGGCAGACATCATGGAGATCCTCTACCAGAGGGGAGGTTGGTCAGTCCCAAAACCTTCTACGGATAAGTCCGTGTTCCTGGAGGCTTTTGGCAGGAGCCCATCTACTTCCTGGGTGTCCCTGCCAGCGGACCCCTTTGTGGATCTCATCACCACATGGGCATGGAAGGAGCCTGACACTGTTAATCCGATCCCCAAATGCCCTGACAAGATTCTTTCTCCTCCCACGGACAGACAACCTTGGTCTATAGGAGCCCCCGTTGACGCTATGGTGTTTGCAGCAGCCACCAAAAAGGAACTGGTGCAAGAGAGTTCTTCAGTTCGCCCTCCGGACAAGGAGTCTAGGTCAGTGGATAGGTTTGGGAAGCTAGTTTATTCGTCAGTGACCTTTTCCATCCGTGCACTGAACTGTTTGGCACATTTTACACGGCTGCAGTGAGACATTGTCTCAGAATTCACAGAGTCTCCCCCAGTGTCTTTATCGCAGCAGGACAAACAACTGTTCTCTGCGAAGATGTCGACTCTGAAATCTGCATCAAACATGTCCCTGCACCTCCTTTTCCACACCACAGAAGGAGCAGCTAGGGCGGGCGTAGCCACGAGATGACATGCCTGGCTGGCTGTCAGTTTGCGGACCCTTTCAAGGTGTCATTTACCAATGCACCCTATGATGGTTCTTTCCATTTCAGAAAGATAGTACGTGACACTCTTGTCCAGAAAAAGACGGGAAGACTTTGTCTGCCGTCGGGATCCACTTCTCTAACCCTCAGCGGTCCTTTTCTAGGAGCCAAAGAGGGCAAAAGATGTGGTTCCGGAAATCGTAGTTTTCCCTGAAGTTTCAGGACAAGTCATCCCCCAGAGGCAGAGGGGGACAGGATCGACTCCGACCCAGAGGTAGAGGGGGTCCCAGGAATTTCAGGTCTAGGGAACCTTTTTCTGACAGGCCCACGCAGCAGCCCTGAGGGGTTGCCCGACTGTCCTACTCTGGAGGCATTCGGGGGGAGATTGTCCTTGCACCCAGCGGAATGAGAGTCCATAACTGCAGATTGCTGGGTGCTACAAATAATATCCAGCGGCTACACTATCCCATTTGTTGCCCCTCCAAGTGCTACAAAATGCCTCCCAGGTGTCCCAATCACTCAACAGGGAAGCCGCAGCTCTAGAGGTTTCAAAGCTGCTTCACAAACGAGCCATCGGACCGGTCGCCCTCTTATCAGTCCGGATTAGGCGTTTACTCCAGGTTCTTTTTAGTGCCAAAAAAGACTGGGGACCTCAGGCCCGTTCTAGACCTGTCAACCTTGAACCTGTCTGTTGCCAAACAAAAGTTCCAGATAGTCACCCTACAACTGAATGTGCTCTTTAGACCTCCAGGATGCTTACTACCATATCAATATCCACAGAAGCTCCAGGGGGTTTCTTTACTTCCGGCTGGGAGCCAGTCGCTTCCAGTTTAGAGCTCTACCCTTCGGTCTCACCACAGTCCCCAGGGTGTTTTACCAAGGTAATGGCAGTAGTAGCAGCTCACCTGAGGCTTCAGGGAATTCAGTTATTTCCTTACCTGGATTACTGGCTGTTAACTGCATCCACCAAGCGTCTTCTTTTTCTGCCCCGAGACTACTTCCTTCTCTTGGCAGATCGGCTGGGGATTACAGTCAGTGTTCACATATCCCTTTTGCAACCTGTACAAGTCTTAGATTATATCGGGGCACAGCTAGACACTTTGCAACTAAAAGTCTTCTTAACGCCAGACAGGATCTTAAGCCTCAGGTTACCACATTGCTCTAATCATGGACCTTAGATTTTCAAAGGTGAGCGATGTTCTCCGAGCCTTGGGCTCTATGGCTGCCGTGATCTCTCTCCTCCCCTGTGCACGCCTTCACATGCGGGTTCTTCAATGGACTCTAGCTGTTCAGTGGTCTTGGCTAGACCTTCCCATGGATTTTCTGATAAGTATCAGTCACACCTGCAGGATGTCTCTCCTTTGGTGGCTTCATTCACCAGAAGTTGCAGCGGGACGCCTTTCCATGTCATCTCCAGCCCAAGCCACAATGACCACGGATGCCTCCCAACTCGGGTGGGGGGACATTGTTCGGGAAGGACGGTCGAAGGCACGTGGTCCCAGATAGCCCAGATAGACCAAGTTGCACATAAATGCTCTGGAGATGAGGGCAGTGCTTTTAGCGTTGAAAGCCTTCCACACTGTCCTTCCTCTGGGTACGATTGCAATTCGGTCAGACAACATGTCGGTTGTCTGGTACATCAACAAGCAGGGGGGAACCAGATCTTATCCTCTGTGTCGCGAGGCCATGAGTGTGTGGGAGTGGGCGATTTTTTTCTACCGGTTTGGTTTCTGATCGCAACGCACATCCCGGGACACTCCATTTTAGCAGACAGATTGAGTCGGGCTGTTCCGCCGCCATACGAGTGGTCTCTGAAACGGTCAGTAGCGGAGGAGATGTTCCTTGCATAGGGACAGCCTTGCTGCGATCTCTTCGCATCTCCTTCCAGCGCAAAGTGCAGCGAGTTCTTCGCTCTGATTTCCCTCACCAGGGGATTCCCCCCAGAGACGCTCTAGTCCATGTTTGGCCCCCCGGGTTACTGTATGCTTACCCACCATTACCACTCATTCCAAAGTTTCTTCAGAAAGCTTGCCGACTGGGGAGCAAAGTGATCCTCATTGCCCCATTCTGGCCTCGTCAAATTTGGTTTGCCTTCCTTTGGTCTCATCATCTAGCTTCTCTGTGGATTTTGGATCCCTGCTCAGATCTAATCTGTCATCCTTCGGGTGCCTACCCTCCCAATCTGGACAGTCTCAAGCTGACAGCTTGGCTGCTCCACTTCCCTTGATTGCCAGGACTCCGGTCTTTCATCCCCTGTTAAATCTATATTAGTGGCTTCTCTTAGATTCCACTAGGAAGGTTTATCGCACTAAATCGAGATGTTTCTCTATGTGGGCCTCTCAGAGAAACCTGGATCCTTTTACAGCCCCTGTTCCAGCGGTGTTGGATTTCTTGACTAGTATTTTTCAGCAAGGAGCTAGTTCCTCCACAGTGAAATTACAGCTGGCAGCCATTTCTAACTTTCATGTTGGTGAAAATAAGATTCCCCTGGCCTCTTCTAGGCTGTGTAAAGCCTTTCTAAAAGGCACTTTTTGTTTGCATCCCCCTATCAAAGATTCGGTTCCTCCTTGGGACCTCACTTTGGTTCTCCAGTCATTAGTAACTCCTCCTTTTGAACCTGCAGCATCAGTGGATTTAAAGTTTTTATCTTGGAAAACCATCTTCCCTAGTGGCTATTACGTCGGCTAAGAGGGTTTCTGAGCTTAAGGCTTTGTCTGCTGTGCCTCCTTATTTGGCCTTCCATAAGGACAGGGTCTCTCTCCGTACAAGTCCTTCTTTTCTACGAAAAGTGGCATCTCAATCCAACATAAACCAAATTTACCTGTTTTCTTTCCAAATTTTCAGAACAAGGATGAATATAAACTTAATTTGTTAGATTTTCATAGACAACTTCGTTGTTGTCTTCCTAGAACACAACCCTTCCTGCAAGTCCGATCAATTATTAGTCTCATTTTCTAAACCTCGTTTGGGAAAGGCCATTTCCAAGGTTTCTGTAGCCAGATGGCTCACTCTTTGCATTTTACATATTTACAAAGCTAAGGGTTTATCTCCTCCTGGTCTGGTTAAAGCTCCCTCTACCAGGTCCATGGTGACTTCCGCTGCTTTTTTGTCTAAGGTTCCTTTGGATGACATATGTGCAGCAGCAACTTGGGCAAATTCACATACTTTCATCTCCCATTACAAATTCGATCTGATTTCCAGAGGTAGAGCATCCTTTGGCTCTGCGGTGCTCAGGAATATCCTTCCATGAGGGCCTCCCAGAATTTTTGAGTAGCTGCGGACTCTGTCCCACAGGTTGCAGATAAAATTAAGTTAACTACTTCAGATAAAGAAGTTATGTACTCACCATAATGTTCCATCGGAGTAGTTATACTTAATTGTTCTGCAGCCTTCTCGCCCTCCATCCCCTTGACCTTTTCATTTGAATGAATGTTAGGTGTATTTATTTGAGTTGCTAAAGTGTATGATTTCAGCAAACTCTGAGGGAAGATAGGAGATGGTGGTGTATTATGGGTAGTGGGAGGAGCTCTGAGCCGATGCTAGAAAAAAGTTTCCAGCTCGGATCTGATATGGATACAAAGACCCACAGGTTGCAGAAAGATGTATAACTACTCAGATGGAACGTTATGGTGAGTACATAACTTCTTTTTTATCTTCACAAAGAAGTGAGAATATGGGAAGTTTGCAAAACCTTTTTGAAATGGTTAGTGTAGAAGAAAGCCATCACTTAAGGACCTTGTCATGGGCTTATATCCGACTGTTAAGTGTGTGGAATTTTTTTTTTGTTTTTTTCCTTCAGAATTATGAAGCATTGTTAAACATTTATACTTTTTCTTTTTTTTTTTTTTTTTTAGCTGTTCAGAGAGGTAGAATTCCTCCAACCCATCCTTGTGCAAGTCCTAATGCTGCACCCAGTGGTGAATATTTCAATGGACAACCTCTTTCAGAACTGATTTCTCAACTTCTGCGGGCTGAACCGTACCCCACCTCACGCTTTGGGTCTCAGTATGCCCAGCAGAGCAGTGTCATGGGTATTGACAATATTTGTGAGCTGGCAGCCAGACTTTTATTCAGCACGGTTGAATGGGCGAGGAACATCCCATTTTTCCCTGAGCTGCCAGTTTCCGATCAGGTCGCACTGCTTCGGCTGAGTTGGAGTGAATTGTTTGTCTTGAATGCTGCTCAGTCGGCACTCCCACTTCACATGGCGCCACTGTTAGCTGCAGCCGGCTTCCATTCGTCACCAATGTCAGCTGACAGAGTTGTATCATTTATGGACCAAATCCGAATTTTTCAGGATCAGGTTGAAAAGCTGAACCGCTTAGCGGTGGACTCTGCTGAATATAGCTGTTTGAAAGCAATTGCTCTCTTTACTCCTGGTAGGTATTCTTAGTCTGTAACATTAATAATTTCCAAGGGGGCTGTCCAGTTTTGTTTCTTATTACTTGGTACAGATCATGAGAGGCATAATTTGTATAGTTGTAGGACTAACACAGCACTTAATCACCCGATACTTCAGTAACAGCTGTCCTGTAACGCAAAATATTTTGCAAGAATCCTATTAATTTCTTAAAGTCTAACAAGTTCGGAGTATTTTCTAAAGGTGTGGCACACTGATTTCATGTCTGATGTTGGAGTACTCCATTTATTTAGTGGGCTTGTATAGGAGAAAGGATGACGTGAGTAGCTGATTTAGGGAAGGAGATGCATTTACACTGCCCTACAAACATTGAAAGTTACCTGCATTGATGTTATTGGATTGTACACTGTAAGATTTTTTTTTTTTTATGAGGAGGGGAGACCAGGCAACATGGAGAGGCGCACACACACAAAAAAAAAAAAAAATCTGCCCTTGCAGTCTGAATTTCAATGTCCTATGAATTGTGGATATCTTGTGTGCAATTTTTCTCTCTCAAGAAGTAAGGTAGGATATAAGTTTGCAGTAGTTCTTGAGAGTAAATGGAGTAAAGAAAATTTAAGGAAAAAAAATTCATAAATCAAAGTGATAAATTTTTTTCCCACATCTGTTAATTTGTTTAGTCTAGTCGTAAGTGGTTCATTCTGTTTTGAACGTGTTATCCTGAATTTTCCCACATTCATGAATATTTAGTGTTTGGCTGTAAGTAATTTTGTGTGTACTGAAGGTATGTATCAAATCTGTTGCCTTAATTGAAGGGTATAGTCCTCCAATGGGGAGTGGCTTCCTTACTATTTGGAGTTTTTCCCTTTCTCTTTAGGGATGCTCCTGGTGTGTCTGTGTGTGTGTGTCTGTGTGTGTGTGTGTGTGTGTGTGTCTGTGTGTGTGTGTGTGTCTGTGTGTGTGTGTGTCTGTGTGTGTGTGTGTCTGTGTGTGTGTGTGTGTGTGTGTGTCTGTGTGTGTGTGTGTCTGTGTGTGTGTGTGTCTGTGTGTGTGTGTGTCTGTGTGTGTGTGTGTGTGTGTGTGTGTGTCTGTGTGTGTGTGTGTGTGTGTGTGTGTGTGTGTGTGTGTGTGTGTGTCTGTGTGTGTGTGTGTGTGTCTGTGTGTGTGTGTGTCTGTGTGTGTGTGTCTGTGTGTGTGTCTGTGTGTGTGTGTCTGTGTGTGTGTCTGTGTGTGTCTGTGTGTGTCTGTGTGTGTCTGTGTGTCTGTGTGTGTCTGTGTGTGTCTGTGTGTGTCTGTGTGTGTCTGTGTCTGTGTGTGTCTGTGTGTGTGTGTCTGTGTGTGTGTCTGTGTCTGTGTGTCTGTGTGTCTGTGTCTGTGTGTCTGTGTGTGTCTGTGTGTGTCTGTGTGTGTCTGTGTGTGTCTGTGTGTGTCTGTGTGTGTCTGTGTGTGTCTGTGTGTGTCTGTGTGTGTCTGTGTGTGTCTGTGTCTCTGTGTGTGTGTGTGTCTGTGTGTGTGTCTGTGTCTGTGTGTGTGTCTGTGTCTGTGTGTGTGTGTGTGTGTCTGTGTGTGTGTGTGTCTGTTTAAAAGCAGTGTACCTAGTCTCTTCACTTCCTTTATTGTAATATGAATTGTCTTTAGATTTGGATCTGTTGTACTATCCAAAGTCTTTTATTAACCTTCTTACCTCACTTTCTCCAAAGCTGAAAACAATTGTGGGTACCCTGAACATGCCATGTGTTTGTTTAATGCAGTCTTTCATCTCAAAATTAAAAGTATATTTTTTTAATTTAACTAGGTTGCTAGAGTAAAAACAAGCTGTCTTTTTAATTAAAAAAAAGTCACAACAATTTAAAAGTGTAATAGAAGAATGTATTGCATTTAAGAGCTTTTGACTGCAAAAAAACATGTAGACTTCAAACATTATGGCTGAAAAACTACCAGCATACATAAATTATCTCATGTTTATGATCAGACGTTCGTTGATCTGCTTTTTAAACTGGGTGATTTTATGCTGTCCACCCCTACTATAAATTGAGCTTAAGCTGCCCACCCCTACTATAAATTGAGCTTAAACTTATCTCTTACTACACTGCTGTTGATATCTTGAATTATTTATTTGCCTTTTCTTGTGCTTATATTGAAAAGGCGCATTTTGCCTCTCATGGTCTGTTATGCTGATTTACTTTCTGTGAATTTATTATCTGGATAGCTATTGGATAAAGTAGTGTATTTTTATACTCTAGCAAGCACTTGCTTTTACGTCAAGAAGTCAGTGGATATTCGGTCTAGTGCACTGGGAGGTAGCCTGGTCTGTTTAGGTTGGGGAAATATTTGTGATATCTGCATGTAGTTTTATTGGCTGGAGGGCTCATCATGTTTTTAATGCCTTTATAAATTCTGCACAGTTGAGTGGCTCTTGACTCTTTACAAAGCAAAGACATTTATTGAATAACAGTTCTTTTTTATGCCGTTTAAAGTACACTACTTTATTTGTATCTTTAAATTTATTTGTGGTAGCATTTCACTCTGGAAACTTCTTTACTGTGCTTTACATTGGGAGGACTGGGATTATTCATCTGGTGGCAGTAGTTTACCTGGTCTATCTGAGCTGGGAAACACACAAAAGGGATCAAAATCTGTACGTTGTAGGTAGTTTGTATGGTCTTGTTGCACTTGGACTCTGGACCAGCTATTCTACAGGGTGTTTTTCTGCACTCTTGTGGCAGAATTGTGCCTATCCAGCCAGTCTGGCTTGGGGATTGCTGATGGAAGGCTGCTTGTCTGCTTTCCTGATGGATAGCTAGCCTAAAACTAGTTTCTCTCTGCTCATATTTAGGCCTTGCGTTTGCATGGTGCTGCTCTTTGTGCAGCGATTGTTGGCAATGCCCTTGTATAGATGCAAAAGTCTAGAAGATCACTGTATCCCTACATGGCTGTTAGTGAAACCCGTCAAAACTTTTCTGCTGATCTAGGAGCATGTCAGCTGTGCACTGAACAGCATTGCCTTATTGATCGACCTTAACCTACACAAAGTGTAGGTCCCTCTTGTAGTCTCTGCACTACCATTACACTCCTGCCAAATTAACCCAGTCCCTTCCCTAATAAAAACCTACAATAATAGCCTGCTGTCATGTGTGGGTAGTTCCCCTCATCTCTCTGGCCAGCCTGATAGACCTAGACATCCTGAGACAATGTAGCAGTTGTCTGTTGTATATTGGCAACTGTTTACTTCTGAAACAAACGGTTTATGTGATAGATGTAGTTACACGATGAAATTGTAGGAAAGACACTCGCATAAGGACAAATTGAATGCCAAAGAAGTTGTCAGCATACACACACTTTCCACACTAAATAAGGACATGCCACACAAACCCACTTTTGCAGAGGTGCTCACTAGTACCTTATCAAAAGATCAGAGGCTTCCCAAACAGAAACCACTTACACACATAACCATGCAAAAAAAAAAACTAGAACGCATAACGCACACACCAGTTCCTCAACTAATAAGCCCTTAAGGTGTAATGCCACAAAACCTAATGTATTGGTCATAGTTGACTCCATTGTGTGAGACACTGATGTTCACCTCACCAGGCTGGATAAGGAGTGGGTTATGGTTAACTCTATATCAGCTGGCAGGATCTCTCAAGTCACTGAAGCACTCAAGTCTCACTCGACCACAAGTACTTGTATGATCGGGGTCCATGTGTGGGTGAATGACTTGAGATGTACCTCACTGAACTATATGAAGAGATGTGACTGAGCTCTCAGGTTGTGTGTTGCAGGCAGGTATATGCCTAGTCTGAAGCAGCATTCTGCCTTCTCCAAGGTTGATGCCACAATACAGACAAAAAAATGATTTACTTTAACAATTGGCTTAGCTTCTTGTCAGTCCAAGGGATTCAAAATCTGTCTACCTGGGAAGATATGGTAGACAGGACATGCTACTTTGTCAGAGATGGTCTTCACCTGTCTCCTCTAGGCTTTTGGATAGTGGCAAAGGCATTAGCCACTCTGTTCCTTTTTAGGCAGTGTGAAAATAACCAACCTCCCAACATAACAAAATCCTCTCTAGATGAACTCAAGGTACTGCTGCTTAATGCTAGGGGTCTAAACAAACTGCAGACTTTGGAAGCGCTCCTCACTTTGGACGATGCTGACATCTATGCAGTCACTGAGACATGGTTCAAAGGTCCTGAAAACACCCCAGCCGTGCAAGCAACAATGCCGTCCATACATTCAGAGTCTGAGGCATTTCCATCTTCATTAAGGATAAGTGAACCTCGAGACTGTTCCAACAGTATTACTCTCCTGAGCTATTGCAGGCAAAGCCCCCACCAGATTTTATCTAGCTGTAGGTCTCCCACCATGAAACAGGAAAAGCGTACTGCATACCTGGACCTACTGGAGTCGCTTGTCATATAGCCCACTATCTTGGTCATGGATGATTTTAATTATCCTACCATCGACTGGGAAATGTACACAACCACCAAACATGCTGGTTCAGAGGTTCTTATGCTACGTTATTGCAAATGTTCTGACACGGGCAGTTAGCACACCCACAGTAGGCTCAGATGTTCTGAACATAGTACTCGCTAATATTGTTGAGCTCTGCACCCCTCCCCATGGGATGTCCTCTCCGGTAAAATCAAACTATAAATCATTGTCGTTCGATGTAATTAAAAGACCGGATACCCCATCAAGCTCAAAAATGCCTAATAATCCTAAGAATTTTCTAAGACAAATTCCTTCCTACTAAGTAATGGTATAAGTTTCAAAGCCTCTTCAAGCACATAACAGACTCCAATGCAGAGGTGTACACCAATGGCCTGTGCTCAGCTGTACTTGACCGGATTAAAACCAGGTCTTGCTGAAAAATCAAGCCATCCTGCTGGACCCGTAGTACAAACAGGCTGTACAACAAGAGAAAGAAATTGTCCAAGAACAAGAGGGAACTGGTTCAGCAGAGGAAGAAATCCTTCTGTAACGTTAACAAATAAATTACTGACTTTGTCAAGTCCACCAATGCTAATTACAAAGCAAAAATAGCCTCCCTAGCTAAGGATAATCACAAGGCATTCTTTAACTACATCCAGAATCTAAAAGGGAATACCCAGCTGTGTGCTGAACTGGTTGTGGGTGGTACCATCCATACTCAACCGGAAGTGGTAGCCAACCTGCTAGGTGACTGATTTGGGGAGAACTTCACCCCCCCCCCCCGCCCGTTCCTTCCAGTCATCCCCCCAAAGTATACCTGTCTCCATTGTTCATTGTATTATCTCAAGAGAGCAGGTCATCTTGGTGCTCTCCAAGGCCAAAAACACATGGCATCAGTGGGACCAGACAACATCCCAGGTTGCCTTTTAAACAACTTAAAAGATGGCCAAGCAGACCCACTTGGATCCCTGTTTAACCCCAGCCTGAAAACCGGCTATGTTCTGGCAGAATGGAGGACGGCAACAGTAATCCCTCTGCACAAAGGGAGAATATGAGCTGACCCTGGGAATTATAGTCCCACAAGCTTCACTAGCCTCATCTGCAAGGCCATGGAAAGAATCATTATGGGCCTTGTTAACAGGGACATGGGTAATCTCCAAACTCTGGACCCAACACAGGTTGGATTCGTTAAAGGTAGATCATGCCTGTTCATGGTCAACTTCTTCAAGAAAGTCACCAGGGCCCTGGATTGAGGGAAAAGACCATGCATAATGCCTGTGTTGACCTAGCCAAGACATTTGACACAGTCCTCCCACTTTGGTATTGGAGAAACTCTCCCATTTAGAAATTGACCCTTTACATTACCAAATGGGTAGCCAAGTGGCTCATCAACAAGACACACATACTGTCAGTGGGTGACTTCACCTTTAGAAAAAGTCCAGTCACCAGTGTGTACCACAGGGTTCTGTACTGGGCCCCTTATTGTTCAGAATTTATTTCACAGCAGTCCAAATTTGGACAGCCTGTGGATGACCAAGTTCACTGACTTATCACAAATGAGAAATCATCGAGTCCCCCAGTTATGTTAAGATACTGCAGATAGGGTTTTACCCAGACAAATGATTTGTGCCAAAGCCACAGATTAAAGCTAAATGCAAACAAGTGCATTATTATTCTTTTTGGAATAGCTGACATCTGTGCTAATTAATTATAGACAGCACCCCCTAAATGTAGACCCAATGGTACATGACCTGGGTCCACAAGTTGATAGCAGTCTGAACTTTGACCACCACGTATCCACAGTAGAAAGGAAATCGTATGTGGCACATCTTAGATCTAGATGCTATGCCTTTACTTATATTGATGTTATAATTCCATTTTACTCTGCCATCATCAGGCCAGTAATCGAGTACAGTGCTCCCTTTTGCATGTACCTCAACCAGACACCTGCAACAACTGGGGAGATCAGAGGTACACAAAACAAATCTTGTGCAGAAATACTGAAAGCCCTTTGACTGTATTCTGTCTCCTACAGATTAAGGGGTGACCTGTGCCTGGCTTACAGGGCAGTCTCTGACCCGGCCCTGATGGAAATGCTTCGCATTTGAAAATTAAACTGCAGGAAGGTTACTCACTCCAGGGATCTTAACCCAGCCTCTAACATTAACAGATCTTGCTGGAAAGATACATCTCCCAAAGACTGCCACTTCGCTGGAACATGCTTCCAATTCACTTGAAACAGAGCTCCTCCCTGACCTTCAAAATGCAACCTAGATCAGTGGATGGGTGACTGCATATTCACTACTGGGGTGGTGCCCATGTCCCTCCTGAACAGAGTAAGTCAGTATTGATTACCATAGATCCTTACCTCTGACAACTGGGGCAACTCTGGATAAAAAATGATTAAGCTTATAAGGCTCTAGGGCCGTTAGTGTAATAACCTCTGTGGACCTGTAAATTACATATACATAAAACAGGCAGTGATAAATACTCCTTTGAATTACAATGCAGTAATAATCACTCAGTAGTTTGAGGTTTATCATACTTAAGAGCTCACTTAGACCTGGATGTTTGTCAGTGTTCAGTTTTAGCTGTTACAACAACTGTTTCCTTCAGTAAGCAATCCAAAATCCCACATCTTTGGTTTAAAATTGCTAGAGATCACAAAACTGATGTGAATCATGTCTACTAAATCTTGCTATCCTTCCTCCTTGCCATTTCTCACCCTGGACTGTAACTTCTGTCTCGGGGACATCTAGGCTATTCAAGCTAGGGGTTGAATTTGTGAACACCTATCTGATTATCCGAGTCTGTTTGAAAGAAGATAAAGCAGCTGGATATCTCTCTGCAGGGGGGAGACTAGTCCAGACGTGAGGTAGGAGCTGCATAATGAATCTTTGTCCTCCTCGTTCTTTGCTTCTTAAGTGTGTGCCTTTCTCAATGTTTAAACAGAGTTTATTAGAATATCTGTTGCGTAAATCTCACACTTGCTTCTTAGTGGCTTTACCCACATAAAAGCTGTCACAAAAGGTACACAATGCAAAACGTTGCCTGAGCTGGTTGTAATGGTAAACAGCCAAGAACATTTGAAGTATATGCATGTCTGTTTGAACAAGTAAACTGTGTACTTTTGCTGTAGCATTAAAATTGATAGATAATATGAATCGTCATTTTTTTAGAGGTTTCTCATGGTGCAGAATCATTCATAGCGTGCATGAATTGTGCTGCAGATGGTGTGTGATCATTCAGCCCGACTACCATAGTTGGGCTATCCCCCCCAGTGGGAGACGCCCATTCTACCTACTCTGTGGAAACAGAAAGACCTACTATGTAGCGTCACCTGTGCCGCCATTGGTTTGGGGTTTTTGTTTGAGTGATTGAGATTCTTTCAGTCAGTTCATCCAAGTGAATTACAGAGCTGCAGTAACTGTAT